>NW_028245414.1:0-34548 GCF_964263255.1 Lissotriton vulgaris
AGTGTGCATATTAATATTTCTCACGATGCTATGTTTAATAATATTGATTACTTTAAAAATGTTTTAAAAAGTTTTAATAACAAACGTGCATACAACTCTTTTTTTGTACACAGTTTTTATTATAACATTTTGTGGGGGGGTCAATCTAGCAGAGAGCTGTACCTGCTGTCACGCCAGCACGCCGAGAGCAGCTCCTGGGTGGGGAACGCTGTGAGTCTCGCCGCCGCTGCTCCATCCTCGCGGCTGGAGACTACAGTTCCCAGTGAGCTTAGCGGGCACTTCCTGCCTCCCGCACTCTTCGCGCCCGGAGGCGCTACAAAGAACAGATGCTCCCTCGGTGGAGCGGGGGGTCAATCTAGCAGAGAGCTGTACCTCCTGTCACGCCAGCACGCCGAGAGCAGCTCCTGGGTGGGGAACGCTGTGAGTCTCGCCACCGCTGCTCCATCCTCGCGGCTGGAGACTCCAGCTCCCAGTGAGCTTAGCGGGCACTTCCTGCCTCCCGCACTCTTCGCGCCCGGAGACGCTACAAAGAACAGACGCTCCCTCGGTGGAGCGGGGGGTCAATCTAGCAGAGAGCTGTACCTGCTGTCACGCCAGCACGCCGAGAGCAGCTCCTGGGTGGGGAACGCAGTGAGTCTCGCCGCCGCTGCTCCATCCTCGCGGCTGGAGACTACAGCTCCCAGTGAGCTTAGCGGGCACTTCCTGCTTCCCGCACTCTTCGCGCCCGGAGGCGCTACAAAGAACAGATGCTCCCTCCGCGTCGCGGGACGCGCGCGGGCCACGCCGGGCGGAGCCCGGGCAGAGGGCGGGCCGTCTAAGGCCGTCCAAGGACGAACAGGGACGGGACGGGCCACATCCCTTACATCATGGGTAAGCGTAAACTAGTAACATCGGTGGCAGGCGAAGTAAAGGCTAAGGTTCCTAAGTACACCACCAGCATAATCACTTATCTGACTACGAAAGTGGACAAACTCTCTACCCAGATTGCGGTGTCAGAGCGTGAGCTGGGCCTCGAAACTACACCAGTGGGCGCAGGCACACCGAACACTTCCACCATCAACTGTATTCCGTTGGAGCCAAGGGTCATTATTGAGTCTTGCAGACCTGTCATGCCCCAGTCCCCCACTGTACTTCCTATCCCGGTATTGCCAGAAACAGTGATACCTCCCATACCTGTGGTCTCTGGTGACAAAGAGAGCATAGCAAGCAGTCAGACTGGTGATCAACATGCTATTTACATTACTGAGGAGGGAATTTCGTCTCTACTAGAAAACCTCTTCTCTGACAGACTTGAATCCGCCCTAATACTGATTGCCACTGATATAACTGAGACTCTGAAGGATTGTGTTAAGGACCTTTTGGCGAAATGCGACCGCATTAATGAATTTTTAAAGAATCAGGCCCTTACTTCGTCCACACAAATGTCGTTATGTCCTCCAGCTGTACAGGTTTCTGCACCCAAGGTTGGTGGTCCCCCGACTAACACGGCTACTAATATGGTCACTGATAACCCTGTGCATAACAAAGGAAAAGCAGATAAGGGTAGATCCAAACCTATTTTGGAAGCTGTGCCAAGTTTAACTCCAATAGAAAGGCCTCGAGGTTTACAGGGGGGACGGGCGGGAATGGTACCCCCAGTAAATTTACCACCGGATGCAACACCGTTTGTAGCAATACTGGTAAATGTGCCCAAACTTGCTGACGGGGAGGTAGAACAACATGAAACCCTTCTTAAGCATATCAAACAATGGTGTAATGCGAACTGTTCGGGCGATAGTAACATTGCAGATAATATACTGACAGGTAGAAGGGTCGACTGGGTGGGCAAAACTAAGAAATGTGTAGCAGGGGATTGTGTAATAGTCAACTTTAAATCTCGCAATGTCTCTAGCCGCCTCTTTTGGGATGCTTCCCCCCTGGACCCAGTAGGTAAGGGTGTTCGCGCTATGCCTCTGGGTTTTTTCTATCCCCCAGCACATAGGACAGGTGGCGGCGGGAAAACTAGGCTGCAGCATAATAATAACGCATGGGTAGAAGATAGACTAATTTCGCCTTTACTAGTTAATCAGTGAGTGACAAAGCAATCCAGGGTTGGTGGTACAGTTAATATCTCTAGGAACATGCCTCATGACGATATAATCTTGTCGAATAGATTTACGGGTCTTGCAAATCAGGCAGATATTGACTGACTAGAGCACGATCAAACAAGCAAGAAAGCCCATGGCCATGATAATACTATTATTATTCCATCATGTAACATATTATCCACAGCCGGTGAAGGCCCAATAGATTTGGGCAGGGGAAATGTCAGGTTACTATCCTGGAATATTGCGGGCTTACGCGCAAAGCAGGAAGACCCGATTTGGCTAAAAAAGTGAAAAGAACATGATATAGTGGCCTTACAGGAAACTTGGGCAAGGGAAAATGTTTTTTGGTTGGATGGCTATACATCGTTCTTTGTTAAAGCCCAGAGTTCCCCGGCGGGAAGGGACAGAGGGGGCCTGTTGTTTCTAGTGTCCGTTAATATAGCAGGCAGTGTTAAGGAAATTCCCAGCTCCTCATACTATTTTCAGCTGTTGGAAATCCTCCAAGCAGATAAAAATAAGATAGTTTTAATAAACTGTTACAATTCTATGCAGTGGGGCTCCCCAAATTTTGTTCTAGAAGGTTTATCTTCTTTTTTAACTGATTATATGTCAAAACAAACCACTTTTGTACAACTCATATTAATGGGAGATTTTAATGTTCACTTGTGTGGGCTACATTGTCAGATTGAGGATGCTGCTGGTCCTGCTCACACGACTCTGCCACATTTTGAGCATAGCTCAAAGGGTTCAGCTATGGAAGATCTGTTATCATCTAATGATTTATATGAACCGGGGTTTGCTAATTTAAATGATCGTGTGGTCACATACAATGCGAGGGGAAGTGAATCGATTATTGATTATATTTTTATGTCCCCTGGTCTTCTCCGCTATGTATTGTTTTATAACGCCATAGTAAGCGGGTTCAGTGACCATAACCCGGTGTCGCTAGTTATGGACGTCTCTCTTGGTCTATGCAAAGGGGCCTTGCTGGCCACCTCTGTGAAGGATGTAAAGAGTAAAGACCAAGGAAGGCGTCTAAAATGGTGTAAAGTATGCCCTGAGGACTTTTTAGGTCTAATTGAACAAGAATTGGCAGTGGAACTTGAGACATGTAGGGATTCAGACATGGGGGGGAAAGAGGTAGTCGCCGCCTTTGAGGCTATCTGTGCTAGAGTGGAAGTTGAGCTCACAGTTAGCCCAAAGAGGGGTCCTGCCCCAGCTTATGGTTGGTTTGATCATACATGCTCTAAAGCTCACTCCGCACTGTTGAAAGCGCTTAAACATTCCCCCAGAGACAAGTCACTGGTAGCACAACTGAGGAAGAAATACGCTGAGGCGGTGAAGACACGGAAAAAAGTTATTAAAGAAGAAGCATGGGACTCTTTAATGGATTCAACCACCCTCAAACAAAGTTCTAAATTCTGGTCTATAATTAATAACCCTTTATTTGCCCAATCAAGAAATATAGATCTTGAAGTAAATATCCCTGAAGCAGAATGGCTTAAACATTTTTCTGCAATATATGGGAGTAACGAAGTTTCTGAGACATTTTTTATGCCTTGCCATTCCATTTCGCTACCCAAACTACAATTTAGTGTAACTGAAGTCGAGGTTGTGATAAAAGGTTCCGCTGAGAACAAAGCCCCCGGACCGGATGGGGTTCCTTTGGATCTTTATAAATTAAACTCAGAGATGTGGGCAATGATACTAGCGAATGTTTTTAACTGTGTACTTGTAGGGGGTTTTCCTAAAACCTGGTCATGCTCAATCATAGTTCCTATTTTTAAAAAAGGGCAAAGAAGTGACCCCAAATGCTACCGCCCTATATCCTTGTTGGATTCTTCTATGAAGGTCCTGGGTAAAGTATTGCTTGCGAGGATTAATAAGTGGACACTGGAAAATGATATCTTATTGGACGCCCAGTACGGGTTCCGTTCAGGACGAGGTACTGAGGACCAATGTTTAAATTTACATTTGATAATCTCAAAATATACAACGGCAACAAAGGGGTCAATTTTTGTTGCCTTCATGGATCTGTCCACAGCCTTCGATTTAGTTAACAGAGCTCGACTGTGGTCCATGTTGTTAAAATTGGGACTTGACCCTCCTCTTGTCCACTTTCTCGCTGAACTTCACAAAGACTTAAAGGCATCTATTAGAATGGATCAAGAAGGAAATCGCACAGCTTGGTTTAAATCGAGCAGGGGTGTACGGCAAGGCTGCATCCTTGCCCCCATGCTGTTCACTTTATATATAAATTCTCTGGAGAAAAATCTTTTAACTGCTTCTGTGGATACACCGCGTGCAGGAGATACTTGTATTCCTGTTCTCCTGTACGCGGATGACGCTGCATTAATAGCCCGGACACACTTAGGTCTTCGGAGACTTTTAAATGCATTTAGTGAATTTATGTCCTCACTTGACCTAGTGGTAAATAATTCTAAATCCCATGTTATGGCATTTGGGGCTGTTAAAAATAACACCAAATCCTTCTATTGTAATGGTGAAGCGATCACTAGTGTCAAAGTTTTTACTTACCTTGGTGTAATTTTTGATACTAAGGGAAGCTGGATCCCACAAATAACAGCCAAAACTAAAGCGGTGAGGAGCTCGGCAAATGCAATTTTAAGCTTTTCAAGGAGACTTGGAGGGAAACCGAGCGGTGCATTATTAAGCTTGTACAGGGCAAAAACACTGGCAATAGCTAGGTACGGAGCAGGTCTGTGGGGCTATGTGAAAAGTGAAACCATCCAAAGGGAGGAGAACAAGTTCCTCCGGTCTATATTAGGGCTCCCCCAGTCGACAGCCACCTTCTCAGTTCATCAGGAGCTTGGATCAGGGTACATTACCGATATCCTTTCCATGGACCCTATTCTTTTATGGATTAGGGTTTGGATCAACAACAACTTAGGTTTGAATCATAAAATACTGATGGATTGTTTAAAACTGGACAAATTTAAAGATATTGACTGGCTGTCATATATCTATAAGTGTTCATTAGAACTTGGACGCCCCGAGATATTTTCCTCCCCTCTGGGTTTGAAAAAAGCAGACCTACATTGGGTCAAGCTTAACTTTTTTAAATTGAAGAGCTTGGAGAGAGAGGAAAATCAACTAACAAAACCCACGGTCAGAGCCCATTTTTTGACGATTACTTGTCTAGCTATTCAACCATACCTTGCCATAGTAAACATCCCTTTTCACAGGTGGCTTCTGGTTAAATTTCGGTTTAACCAGATTTATACGGTTCTCTGTGATAGTCATGGTTGGTACAAGCCTGAGGATGCACCTGTGTGTAATTGCGATAATTTTTCTCTCCAAGATAATATGCATCTAATGCTGTTCTGCCATTTTTACAATATCCCAAGACAGGGTAGATTTCCATCCAAATTGAGAGGGAGGTGGGCAAGATGGCCGCTGCACCGTTGTGCTGAGAGGTCGCACTTTTCCTCTCTCCCACAATGAACTGACATATTGAGAGAAACGCCGTGCTACCCATGAAGGAGATTTTTTAATGGAGACCGGACTCAGTTGGATTAAAAGAGTATCCCCTAAGAAGCAGGCATTGCGGATTGGACAGGCTTGGGTCCGTATAATGGAAGCAGTATTGAAATTCTTAACCAAGCATCACCATATGGCTCCTAAACCACCCACTCGCGTGGTTAATCAGGAGAAGGGAAGCGAGAGGGGTAAGAAACTACCTGACACCCCTGCGACAGTGAAGATAGGAGCGGCTGGTAGCTCAAAGGCGGACACCTTAGCAGGGAAGAATACCGGCGCGGTCAGAAAGATAATCCCCCCCCCCGGCGGAGAAAGTAAAGAAGGGAGAATTGCGGAAACAGAGCGTGAATCCCAAACCAAGCCAAACAGGCGAAAGCCGATGTGCGAGCAAAAGCAACTCATCGAAAGGAGACGAGCAAAGGTCTCGTGAAATGGGAATGCGTCAACCTACCATGACGGAGATCCTGTCAGTAAAACTCCCCGAAGCAGGAATAGTAGAGATGTCAGATTCCTTCCGCGAAACAGACGCTGTCACTCTGGTTGCTGGAAACGTCCTCGAGGACGTAGCTGACGGAGAAGACGCTGTGAGGGTGGTTGCCAGGCAACGGGCTGAGCCGGCGTGGAGAGCAAGTCAGAGTATCGCAGCATCGCAGGCTGACGGAGCACACGCTGGAGCAGAGCAGCTGGCTAGAGACGAAGGTAAAGGGGAGAGCGAGGGGGAGCTCGACACTGGAGGCATTGGAGAGGGGAACACAGGCGCAATTGGAGGCACTACAGCGGATATGCTTGGAGCCCTAATGCAAGTAGAAAAGGAGATAAATGATTAAAAAAAAAGACTGGTTCATGGGGCAGCCGAGAAAACTTAATAAGACAAAACCTTCTAGGAGAAGTAAATAACACCAAACATCCCCAGGGGGGGGGAGACTGCACTTCCCTAGAGGGGGAAGGCGAGTTTTATTCAGTAAATGAAGATTCAGAGTCAATATCATCATCAGAATCTAACACAGAGGAGGATGAGGGCACCGAATCAGGTATAAGTACGTCTGGCAAAGAGTCTACAATGAGGAAGAAGCATGCCAAAGTAGAGAAACCACTCCTATGGGACTATTCAGCGACCTCACAAGTATACCAGGAGGAGGACTCACACGCAAGCATGGCGGAGGGAGCAACGGCTGGCAATACCCCCTCCCAACGAGACCCTTTCCATAATCTATTTGTGACTCTTAAACAGATGCAAAGTGAAGCAAGAGCAGAGAGTCGCAGAGCGAGGCAGGCGTCAAAGAAAATTCAGAACAGTCTAAGGAAGGTCAATAAATTATATGATGAACTGGTGGACCGGGTAACAGAGGTTGAGGAGCGCACAGGCAAGCTGGAAGATGATGTTGGGAGATGGCAGTCATTTAAGTCAGAGCAGGAGAAAATGGCAGAGGACATGCGTTGGAAGATGGAGGACTTTGAAAATAGACAGAGGAGGAATAATGTCCGTCTGCTGGGTGTGGCGGAAGGGTCAGAAGGGCAGGATGTCAGGCAGTTTGTGATAAATCTCTTGAGGGGCGCATTTCCAGAATCCCAGTGGCAGTGGGAAACAGAAATACAGAGGGCACATAGGTTCCCATTCACAGTAAGGAAAATGGGGGGTACAGGAGGAGCAGGGAGAGACAGGCAGAAAAACCACCCGAGGGCAATACTAGTGTATATTGGAAACTTCTTGCTCAGAGAGGAGATTTTGAGTAAAGCAAGGCTAGAGAATAGGAGGACCCTTGAGGACAACACCTTTTTTGCCAGGCCTGACTTCTGTCACTTCACAGTAGAGAGGAGGTGGAAGTTAAGGCAGATGATTGCACCCTTTCAGGCTCTTGGTATGGAGGCATATCTACTCTATCCTGCCAGACTTAAAGTAATTGTGAGAGGGAAAACCTGGATGTTCACCTCTGAGATCAAAGCAGAGCTCTTTTTAGAAGAGATGAGAAAGCAGAAAGGGGGGTAAGAGGTACAGACATTTACAATGAATCCGGATAGGAGATAGTGGGATTTACGGGTGGCACGGCAAGGTAACTGATTGGGGGAGGGAAGCGACTTGCACAACATAAGGCGGGCACACATAGGTCAGTTGACCTATTTGCCTGTAAAGGGGAGGGGAGGGCAGAGCAGGGGTGGAAAGGGAGGGAGGGGGGGAGGAATGGCAACAGGTTCTTTATGATTTTGCACATTGTTATGTTTTTGAGAGTCATTGAAAGTATACAGTCTGGTTTGTTAATGATAAATAATGCTCATCATGTGTGGTATCTACCAATGTTAATACAATGGCATGTAGGATAGCATCAATTAATGTATGTGGTTTAAATGACCCAAATAAGAGGATGAGAGTGGCTGCGTACTTAAAAACTTTGCGATTGGACTTGATATGCTTGCAAGAAACCCATATAGAGCTAAGTAGGATAAATCTTTTGGAGCAACTGGGGTTCAAGCTATTGGCTAGCTCCAAACAAGAAACTAGGACCAGAGGCGTAGCAATTCTGGGTAGACAAAGGGATGTGGTAGTAGGGAAGAAGAAGGAAGATAAATGGGGAAGATGGGTCATCGCAGAAATATGCTTCAGGGGTCAGAAATTAACACTAGTTACAATCTATGGATCTACCGAAGATGACCCAGAGGTATTTCAGTTTCTCGATGCGGAGTTAGCCCAGTGGTCTGAACCCATAGTTTGCTGTGGAGATTTTAATATTCACGACCTAGAGAGCTCATTCACACGAACAGATGCAGCCTATAGAGGGAGGAAAAGGAAAGTGTTTAGGGCTCTGGCAGATATGGTTCTGCATAATGCCCTGATTGACCCTTGGGTAAAACTACATCCTCACCTTGATGGAAGCACCTTCTTCTCTGCCCCACATAAAGTATTGGTTAGGCTTGACTATTTTCTGATAACTAGCTGCTTATTATCTGAGACACAAGTGGAGAAGCTTCCCAGGGTGATTTCAGATCACAGTCCAGTGATTCTTACCATTAAAAGTAATCAAACACCAAGAACACCCACACGGTGGACTTTTGAGAGAGGCCTCTTAAAGGATCCTATATATAGGGAGCACATGACGGAGTGGATTAAATGGTTTTGGGATATTAATAGGGGGACAGCAGCTTCAGGAATAGTTTGGGACACATTCAAGGCGGGAATAAGGGGAGAAACAATTAGTTTCGTCCTGGGAAGACAAAAAAGAGAAAAGGAAAGGAGAGAGGTGGTAGAACATAGACTATTAAGAGAGGAAGGAAACCTAAGTAGGGCTATAAGACACAATCTACCCCTAGAGGATTGTCTGCTTAGAATTATAGCTCTAAAAGCTGAAGCAGTGGAAGGACTGGCTAGGCAGGCGGCAGACAACTTTTTGACTAAAAAGGAAAAAACATACGAGCTTAGTGAGAAGGTGGGGCGTGTGTTGGCAATTAGAACTAGGCAGAGAGCAGCTGAAGCGGGAGTTAAAGAAATACGGGATGCACAGGGAAATTTGGTCATGGAGACTAACTTAATAAGAGATGCCTTTAGGAAATTCTATGCAGACTTATATACTCCAGAAGATCCGCCGAACCTAGTGGAGATTGACAAATATTTGATCGATATATCCCCACCGATGTTATCCGGAGAGGATAGGGAAATATTAGATGGACCGATACAGCTAGAAGAACTGGAGGAAGCTCTTGGTAGCTTGCCTATAGGTAAAGCGGCAGGGCCAGACCAAATTCCGCTCGAATTTTATCAAATATTTAAAAATGTGCTCCTGGCAGATATGTTTCTAATAATGCAACAAGCACAGATAGGAGAACCCAGTCCGGAGTCATGGGGAGGGGCTGATATAATAGTTATTTTGAAAAAAGGAAAGCCACCAGAAATACCGGGGTCGTATAGACCAATTACATTAATGAACTCGGATATCAAAATATATTCCAAAATTTTAGCAAAAAGACTGGCTGGGATTATCGAGCAGTTAGTAACCCCTATCCAACATGGATTCATTCCTGGAAAAGGGACTACGCAACATGTAAGGACTGTGATTACGATGCTTGATTCTGCAGATATCTTAGGGGATCCTGTCGCAGCACTCTTCCTTGATGCCGAGAAGGCATTTGACAGGGTCGCCTGGGAGTATCTTTGGCATGTTATGAGGTGGTGCGGGATGGGAGAACCTTTCATAAAAGCTATATGGGTACTCTACAACAACCCAACAGCAAGAATAAGAGTGAACGGGGGGCTCTCTGACAAAGTAAAAATTGCTAGGGGGACTAGACAGGGATGTCCCTCCTCTCCCCTGCTGTTTGCGTTATATTTGGAACCATTACTGCGAAGGCTGGAAGTTAATGAAGAGATACCACCAATGAGGATAAATGGCTGCACGGTGAAGTCGTAAGCCTAAGCAGATGATGTAGCAATTTTAACTCCTAACCCTACTTCAGCTATAAAAGAGGTGGAGATAGAGGCTCAGAGGTTCGGAAAGATATCAGGGTATAGTTTAAACAGACCAAAAACTCAGATTATTAAGAATAGATATACTGCATGTGCTGATGACAGGGTGGTTAATTCAGCAGTATATCTAGGAGTGTTATTAACGGCGAGCCTGGATAGGATAGTAGAGATGAATCTGGCCCCTCTAATAGATAAAGTCAAAAAAGACCTAGAGAGGATGAACAACTTGCACCTCTCTCTCATGGGATGCACGAATGTTATCAAAATGCTAATCTTGCCTAAATTGTTGTATTTTTTTTCGCACTATCCCTTTAGTTTTTGAGGTTAGATGGTTTAATTTGTTAGAAAGGGTGCTCAATAGATTCATCTGGGCACATGGAAAAACCAGAAGAGCTTACAGATACATGACCCTACCAAGGGAGAGAGGGGGGTGGGGGGCCCCCGACTTTAGGCTGTATCAGATGGCCACAGCATTGCAGTACATGCAGGGTTTAATCGGGGGTGGAGGAAGCGATATAGGGGTTACAACTATGTCCACAGAAGTCTATGCTACCATACTGGGGGCAGAGGCAGAAAATATTTTTTTAAATAGGGTTGAGTTTGGATACCATAAAAGGACTAGATTCAAGACTGTAGTGGCAGCATGTAGGATATGGAATGCATTCCTTAAAAAATGGGGCTGGGAAGATATAATAGGTACGTTAGGCTTTACAAGAACAAATCTTTCCCGGCAGAAGTATTTGCAGATTCAACAATGCTGGGTTGGACACAGAAAGGGATAGAACAGATTGGGGATTTAATGGATGGGGACGGGATAGTCCAGTTTGCAGACCTTACGGTTAAGTATGGGATTGAGAGGAAGGACTTCTTTAAATACCTACAGGTAAGGAGCTTCCTTTGTCATAAGCACGGTGGTAGTGTGGGGTTTAATAGTAATGAAGTATTGGAAAAGATAAAAGTAGGAGGGGACTGTACAATTAGATCTTTTTATGCAAGTCTAGCAAAAGGGAAGATGGATGACTTGGAGAAAGTTAGCAACAAATGGGCTGGAAAATTGGGTGGGGAGCCCGGAAGCCTTCAAGAATCCTTGGATCTGGGATGTAATATTTTATGTTCGGGTCCCCTGCAATCGCAGCATTACAAGACGTTATTTTCGCTGTATTATACCCCCGCCAGAATAGCTAAATGGGGAGGCACCACTGGCACTACCTGTCCACGATGTAATGCAGGAGATGCAGATATTATTCATATGTTTGCTACCTGCCCTCAGCTTTACACCTTGATTGAAAGCGTAGAAGATTTTCTTAGTAATACTCTTGATATAGGAATTAAACTGCCACCTCGGATGATATTGTTTGGGATAGACAATCAAGATGGATTTGACCAGAAAGAATTTATGTTTATAGCTACTGCAGTTCTGAGATTGACAATAGCAAGAGCATGGTTAGACAAAGTACCCCCTGGAATGCAAGTCTGGTTGGCAAACCTACTAGCCAGCTACAACCTTGAGAAAGCTATATATGCACGGAAGGGGAAAAGGGAAGGAGACTTGGGTTGAAAATTTGGGAACCAATAACCAAATGGAAAGAAAGGATGGCATTATAAGATAATGTAAAAGAATAGTGAATCTTAAATTGTGCTTTATGTTACCTTTATATTGTTTATATTGTTTTGAAAACTTCAAACCAGAGACATGCAAAAATATTGGATGTAATTTGCAAAATGTATAAAAGTATGACGTGTAATACAATGTGCATGTTAAGAAAAAATAAAAAATCTTAAAAAGGAAAAAAAAAAAAAAACAATATCCCAAGACAGAAGTATTTGGTGCCTTTATTGAAGGGCAAAGCTTTTTCACAGGCAAAACCAGCTCTCCTGTATTTACAAATGTTAGAATCACCCTTGGTTATGTTTAGCGTGGCTAATTACCTTGTTGCTGATGTTAGGATTAGGAGGAGGAGAATGCAAATGTAATATAGGGGTCTGTGTTGGAGGATAAAATGTTTCTTTTTTATTCATTTGATAATTTTATCTAGCAATTATTTTAAGCCGTTTTTAAACTGTGTATACATATTGCTATTGTTGTATGAAATTTTTTATGAATTTGGATTGCCTTTTTTAATTGATTGTAGCATGCTTTTATGATTTTTAACTAAATCGAATAAAGTGGTTTTGACTTGACTTGACTTATAACATTTTGTGGGTGAAGATTTTCAGATTTTCAAAATATATATTCAGAACCATACAGTTATGAGAAAAAAAAACATGTCACTGAGCCTTACTTGAAAACATTTTTGGCCCAGGAAATACAATCATAAAAAACCCACAAGAGGGCCTTGCACTCTAGCTGAAGGGAATAGAGCGTCAAGTAGGAGTGCTTTAAAAAATATGGCAAATTCTCCTGGTATCTTGGATTCAATGACCCAGGAGACTTACTGTTTTTTTAACGGACACCCTGCAGCCCCCAACAACATTAAAAGGCCTCTTTCGTTTCTAGGAACACCACCAAACTCAAAATATTAAAGAATATTAAAAAGCAGCTCCTGCCACTCATTTTTATTTACGTAACATATATGTATGTATATATATATACATATGAAAAAAAGGTTCCTCCTCAGCTCGCTCTGCGCTCGCAGACACCGCCTCCACGCCAGCAAAATGAGGGCTGGACCAACAAAGTCAGCAAGAATGATGTTTTTATTCAACAGAACCAGCGACGCGTTTCGAGCGAAAAGCCCTTGTTCACGCTACAACATGTTTGGAATAATTATGCTTTTTTATATACTTGCAGTGATATTGACACCGCCCCCTGGTGGTGTCCACCATAATCACGTGATTTACAATAAACAGTGAAGAAACACTATCGCTGGTCTCCTATTGCGTTTGCTGACAAAATATGGTATATGATTACTGGTTAAATCCAGAAATTAGTTAAATCAAATTTGATAACATTCCGATCTAATATCGTTAAACACATTTCTATATGGTCAAATTAAGTTTCAACTGACATGTATAGTCTTAATCTGTGCAAACATGAAAATATTTTGTATAGCAGCGAAAGTTAAAGTGCATTGATAGTATAAAAAAGTGCATACGTGAAAGAAAAGATATAATAAAGTGCAAAAATCGCGGGAACATACCATACTACCATGAGAGCAGAGATACATAATAATTCAATATGCATTCACATTGTGTGAAATATTTATCAAACAATCCTTTTCTATTTTAAGTTCTCTAAAAAAGTTCCAGGTAGAAGGAAGGTTGTATTCCAAGAAGCTAAAATTAAAATATGTATAAATAGTACCATATTTCATATTTGTACAAACACCCCCCACACACCACAATTCTAACTGAATATAACAACAAAACACCTTAGTTTAAAACAAAACATACTATGACCTTAAACTAACCATAAAGATCCTAAATATATATACCTATATCCCCGTTTACAAATCTGTACATCTCCATATATACACATCATAAGTTCCATTCAAAAATATATATGTACATATCTACAAATTCTACATTCAAATTTAATTTACTGTACAATACAAAATTGCCAAGGAAATAATCACAATAAAAACTCATACATTGAGTCCTGGAATGTAATTGTTTGAATGTAGTAGAAATGCATATATGAAATTTGACCTAATAAAGTGCATAATGTACGTCACCATAAGTGTATATCAATCAGAACATCACTAATTGTAAAAGCAGTGTCATAGGATAGGAAATTTCTTACGCAAAAAATTCTCCTAATAGGGAACTTAACTAGGAGTGCGTATATTGCCATCGGCTAGAAAAAAGAGAGAAAATTCAGACAACAAGCTGCTCCAAGACAGATTACAAAAAATGGTGCATTTCCTCAATATTGTTGAGCCCGTTGGGCCAATGACTATCGAGTTCCAATATGAATCTGGATTCCAGTTTTCTGAGCTCTGCTTCGCGGTCACCTCCTCTTCTTAAACAAGGTACTGCCCCAATCACAAAATAGCTAAGACAATTCAGATCTTTATTATGTACCCGTTTGAAATGTCGTGCGACCGGGTAGGTTGGGTCACTGTGTAGAATGGCCCGCAAATGCTGTAGTATTCGGACGTGCACCTGGAGCTTAGTGCTGCCCACATATCTAAGCTCACAGGTGCACGCCAGAACATATACCGCATGGTCTGTCGTGCAGGTATAGTTGCCATTGATGGTCTTGGCAACTGTGCTGAACGGGGTAAGGTAATGTGTGGTGGTGACTCCGAATTTACAAGCCCTACAGCTGGAACACTTAAAGAATCCTCTGGTAGGGCGTAGCCATGGAACCTTAGTTTTTAATTCAGGGGCTGCCTTATCCAGATAGTTGCCCATGGTTTTGGCTCGTCTAAAAGTTACAGTGGGGGAAGATGGTAATCTGGTATTGAGTATGTGATCACTCAAAATGATAGGCCAATTTTTATTAAGGATGGACCTGATTTTTCTGTCCTCCTTACTGTAAGTAGTGATTAGACGCTGGCAATCTAATTGGGATTCTGTATCCATAGGGGGTTCAGTTTCAGGAGGGGAAACAGGCTCTCCCTAGATCTAGAAAGGGATTTGGTTACTGCTGTATTTAATATGCGCTCAGAATACCCTCTGGCTCTTAACCTGTTCAAAAGTTCTTCTAGACAGGTATTAAAGTCAGAAGGGGAACTACAAATCCTCTTCAACCTGGGAATTTCCCCATACGGGATTCCAGATATTGTGTGTCTTGGGTGCATACTGGTTGCATGCAATGTAGCATTGCCTGCTGTCTGTTTCCTATGAAGAGTAGTATTCAATGTACCATTGGAGGCATACACCTCAACATCCAAAAATTGGATGCAGTTCTTGTTGATATGAGCTGTGAAGTTAAGGTTAAGGGAATTGTCATTGATGTCATGAATAAAGGACAGTGCTTCCTCCTTACTACCTCTCCAAATGATAAAATATCATCGATGTACCTCAGAAAGCAACTAACATGACCCTCCATCCACGCCTTGTGGCGTACCTTGAGAACCTGCTCCTCCCACCAGCCTACGTGCAAGCATGCATAGCTGGGGGAGAAGCAGGCCCCAATCGCCACTCCTCTCAGTTGCCTATAAATCTCCTTACCAAAGGAGAAAAAATTGTTATAGAGGCACCATTCCATGAGACCTATAATCACCTTGTTATGTTCATAGTACAAGATAGGTCTACTCGATAGGTAGTGTTGTACGGCAAATATTCCTTTAACGTGATCTATGCTGGTATACAGCGATTCAACATCTAACGAAATAAGCCACATGTCACTCTCCCATGCAATTGCAGCAATTTTAGTTATAAAGTCACTGGTGTCACGAGTGAAACTGGGGAGTTGCTTTACAAAATCTTGGAGGAAAAAGTCAATATATTCTCCAACCTTTTCACCCACACTCCCTATTGCTGACACAATAGGCCTGCCTGGTATTGGTTGCACGGCCTTGTGTACCTTTGGGATGAGGTAAAGAGAAGGTAAGATAGGAAAATTTACATACATAAATTTGTACTCTTCAGGTAATATTAGGCCTTCTCTTTTCCATTGGCCTAAAGACTTGTGTAGTTTCGATGTTGCCTTCTCATATTCTTTTGTGTAGTCTTAGCATAGCAGGTTGGGTCCTCAAGTTGGCGCTTGGCTTCAATGATATAGTCTTGTTTTGGCCAAATCACCAAATTGCCCCCCTTATCTGATTTCTTGATCACTATGTCAGGGTTATTGCCTAATTTCTTCATCAGTTTATCATAAGCAAGTTTTATGTGTATCTCCTTCTTGCGATGTTTGTTATTAGTTTGAGTATACAGTCTCTTGATGTCATTTGTGACGCAGTCGTGAAAAATGTCAATTTGCGTCTTTAGGCATTATGGGTACGAATTTGGATTTACTGCGAAAGGGACTCAAACCAGCTCCTTTTTGAGGGATGGGGACTTGTCTTAAGCGATTTTGTGTCGAATCTTCAAGATATATTTCTGCATTTTCATTTGAGCTTAGTAAATCATTGGCATCTAAAAAAGTATGTGTATCTGATGCTCGTAGTGCCAATGGCCCATCAGATTCATTCGCCCCATTTTCGTTATCCGGAATATCAAGGTCTTTGGCAGATTGCAAAGCAAAATGTTTTTTTAGTTTTAATTTTCTTATAAAGCAGAAGAGATCAACTCTGGTCATAGTGTAGTTGAAGCTTTGTATCGGGGAATAATTTAATCCTAATGAAAGCAATTGTTCCTCCGCTTTATTGAGAACAACATTGGAGAGATTAATAATGGCATTGTCAATTACCGCCGTTTCCCCCCTGTTTTTTTCTTTTTCTTTTTCTTTTGCTGTTGCTGTTGCTGCGCCCCGGCGTTGTTTCCTTCTGCGCCGTCGTTCTTTCCTACGTTTGTTCCTCCTTTGTTTATTTGCGGATTGGGTTGCCAAGACCTCAAGGTTTGGAGCCTCTCCTCTACTACAAAATCCATTTCCTGCTGGAGATTTAGTGTTTCCAGTCCCATTAAGTTTAAATCAGAGCTGGTGGAACCGGATGATAAAGATTCCACACTAGATGCGCTTGTGACCGACGAATCTGTATTTTGGGCCGTTCCGTCTGCATTAGTGGCACCAGCTGCTGTCAAGCCGGTACTTGTGGTTGCAGTTGCGTTATTGGTGTTAGATCCAGTGGCATTTTTCTTGTTCGTGTATGCCTGTCTTTTGGCTAAGTTGTATTTCCTGGAAAATGTAAATATCCAGCCATATCGATAGTCGTCTGCGTCACGGATAAATTTGGACGCCTTACGAGCTTTAATTTTCTCCTCGTGTTTGTGCAGTTGCTCGTTCATATTATCTGTTAGTTTCTTGATTTCCACAGCGTTTTGGCAAGTACCAATTTCCATTTCTAAAGCCTTAATTTGTTCCAATAATTTAGCACGATCACTGACAGCATATTTAATTAATATACAGACTAAGTTCATGGACACGGCCAGGTTACTCTCCCCCCACTCTTGTAACATGGCCGGGTCCGGGTTATCAAAGCTGGGAGCCAATAAAATCCTCAGTCCTCGTGGGACTCGACCAACTTCTTCATACTTGCTGAGGGATTTGTGCTCCCACCATTTTGTACATTCAGCTTTGCGCAATTTTAGTAGCTCCTTAAACAACTGTTTTAAATCCTTTGTTTGTGGATTGCCATGTTCACTTTGCGCCTGCTCTCTGTTGTGATTAGAAGATGTGTCAGTGGCATCAAATAATGACAGAGCGGCTTCTTCCCGCTGTTTATCAATTTCATCTTTGTCCATGTTGATAACGGTTCTGTTGTGAAATAATGGATTGTAGCGAGCAAACGTGAATCTTGTGCTCGCTTTTCTATAGCTGCTCAATTACTTCATCACCGGATGACATTGCCGTTGAAAAACACTCACCGCTGGTAGATGGCGGGAACTGCTCCGCGTCCCGCGTCCTCCGACGCGATTCCACGGGGCTGCTCAAACCGCCAAACCCGGTGCGGTCAGGTTCTCAGTACATCCGGGGACAGCCGCTGTAGTTCCCATGCGAGATCCAAAAGAGGTGATTTGAAGCGGCTGCCAACTTTCGACGAAGGGGTCCGTTACGGAAGCAAATCGACTTCCGTCAGCATATGAAAAAAAGGTTCCTCCTCAGCTCGCTCTGCGCTCGCAGACACCACCTCCACGCCAGCAAAATGAGGGCCGGACCAACAAAGTCAGCAAGAATGATGTTTTTATTCAACAGAACCAGCGACGCGTTTTGAGCGAAAAGCCCTTGTTCACGCTACAACATGTTTGGAATAATTATGCTTTTTTATATACTTGCAGTGATATTGACACCGCCCCCTGGTGTTGTCCACCATAATCACGTGATTTACAATAAACAGTGAAGAAACACTATCGCTGGTCTCCTATTGCGTTTGCTGACAAAATATGTCATCAGTGATGTCACTGACCATGTCATGAATGATGTAATATGTGACATCATCAGCAGTGGATTGCGGGTGCGCGATATATAGTTATTGCAACTAACTATATATGCAAATTTCTATGGTTTTGTGCGAGTAAATTAAGGTTTTGTAAATGCTAATCCCTAACTACATATGGTCTATAACCAATGGTTTTTTCAGTGAATTTTCTTGGTTTTGTAAATGCTAATCCCTAACTATATATGGTCTATAACCTATGGTTTTTTCAGTGAATTTCATTGGTTTTTTAAAAGCTAATATCTATAGCTGTAACATATATTCTCATTCTAATTCACAAATATATTTTATATATATTTGTATTATATTTTTTTAATTCAATTTATATTATAGTTTAAATGATTTTTTCTTGTATCGCTGCCGGTCCGCGAACCGGTAAACGTTCCGTTAGTGCAAATACCGCGTTAGAAAGGCACATCGTGACGCGTCCCGTAAACGCAACATATCGCGTTACTACGTAATGCCCCTTATGACGTGCTGCGTTAGCGCACTCGGAAGCGTTCTGGAACGCGAACCAAGGCGCGAAACGTAAAGCCCCGGAAACGATCCGAGGCGCAGCGCGGAACGCGGAACGTAAGCATAACAGGTCATGTGACTAGTTCATAAAACATTTCATTGGTTCATTTTACTTTTAGTTTCCTAATGATGGAACGCTTGATCATATGACGTAAAATAAACACTTTTCATTGGTTTAGAACATTTTTTTTCTCAAATGATGAAAGTCCCACCTTTTTTCCTCACTCCGACTTTCATTTTTATGAGAGAAAGACCTGTTTTTGTTTGCTTAGACATGGCATTTGTATTAGCTGCAGCTGGTGGATCTCCACCACCTCCACTACCACCAAAGAAGAGAGGACCGACTAGCCAGGTCATCTTCCAACAAGAAGAAGAAGAAGAGGAAGACGAGGAACAGGAGCAAGGGACAAGTGGGTTTCTGAAAGAAATGCCAAGGACGTCCCATGTGAAAGAGAATTTTATCTGGCAATTTTTTTCTTTTCCTTCTCGTGAAAAGAAAGTAAATGCCAGGTATGTTACCTGCCTCATCTGCAAAAAAAAACTCTTGAGAGGGACCGAAAAAAAATATAGCTATGGTAATCATACCATGCATCGGCACATGGAGAGTTGGCACCCTCTTAATTATAGTAAAGCACAACTTCGAGATTTGGTGGATAACCCCCGACCGGCTAAAACATCCACCAATGACTTAGCAATAAGTGAGTCAGAGGCAAGGGAAACGGTCCCAAATCTCCAAAAGAACTTTGGGCAGATGAGATTGACATGTGTAGCTTGTGGAAAATTAATTTCATGTGGAGAGAGGAGTATTACTTTAATAAATAGATCATATGAAAATCATCAATGTCTAAAACGTCCAAGAAAGTAATTTTTTTTTTGTTGCTCCTGTTGAGCCCTTTGAAGTGAATCATTTTTGTTTCCCCTTCCTCAAAAAAAACACAAAAAATATAAAACATCCAAAATAATAAACAAAAAGTTCTTTTCAGAACTACCTTCCCTTTTAAAAAAAATTGCTAGAATGTTTAGCACTCTAGCATCCTCTATTTCTTTTGATTCTCTTCCCGGTTAGCGTTCCGGTACGCGAACCGGGAGCGAACTAAAAAAAATATTTTTTTTAAAAAGACGAGTAAATAAACAGAGAGTAATGTGAAAAGAAAGACAAATAGAGGGAGTAACACACAGTTACTGTTGAAAGAGGGACTGATAAAAGAAGTGAAAAGAGTAGTATAAATAAGTAATAGAAGAAGAAATGAAGGAAGTAGCAAAGACAGGAAACTAAGGGTTAAAGAAAAGAAGCAGTGGAACTAATAAAAGTTAAATCTGATAGACATGTAACGTAAAGAGTACTAAACACTTACCTTATAATTGTCATTACCGTACTGAATTATCATTTTTATACTTTTAATCTGTGTAAGAAAGAACAAAAAAATTTAAATTAATACAAGGTGGTAAAAAAAGAGTGAGCATGAGACAAAATGAATACATATTAGAAATCACAATTCAAAGTAGAAAATTAATTAAACATATTTAATGGTTTATTTTTGCTGTTATCAGAAAATATCAAATTTCACTGAAAACAGTGAGTTGAAGGTATTCATCATATAACAGCGGGGAAAAAAAAACACAATCAAAATGATTGTGTTTAAAAAACCCAAATAATATAACTAAGCAGAAATAGGAACTTCTCCAAAGTAACTTACTTTCTATGACGTCAAAGGATATCCTATGAACAGCTTATACTCTGTTGTGCTGTTACTATTTTCTGCCCGCCACTTTCTGAAAGATAAACTCAATTGTTTTAAGAAAACTGAGACATACAAAGCAATTTAAAACAGCACACTAAGTTACAGCAACACCTAGAATCGTTATAGTCCAATTACCTACCCTAAATTCTGACTTCAAAAATCAAGTCAAAAGGCAACATTGCTTCGTACTCAATTAGTAATGTTTGCTGAAAGACTAGCCATTTTTTAAATTTCAAATAAGCTGTGTAATATCCAGATGTTGTCAAAGGACCAGCATATTATATAATAGCTGCAGTTGCAAATGTTCTTCCTGAAATCGATGACTGTGTAGCCCAACATTTTTTAATTAGACTTAACAACTTTTTTTCATCCAGTTTATGTAGTTCAAATTGTAAAATGACATTGCACCCATAAGTTTCTATAAAAAAATATGGACAGCATTGCAGACTTACGTTTCCTCTACTCTTTATTTTGATCTGCTGCTTGACTTAGCTTATAAAAACAAACAGTTTTCGCTCTGTACTACAATTATCCACAAGGCCATATAGAGCAGGAGCCATTAGAACCTCTGTAAATTCCTCTAAACAAATCCCAAGCTTCCTTTCCTAAAATTTTGGTTGTAAGAACACCAGGTAAGAATTTTGAAGGTGGAAAGGCAATCTTTTTTTGAAAGTTAAAACAGAATCATTGCAGAATGACCAACCGTTTCCAGATTTCAAATAAGCTGTATAATGTCCTGAATTAGTTGAAGGACCGTTATGATATATAATTGCAGTAGTTATAAAAGTCCTTCCTGATATTGACAACTGCGAAGCCACAAAATTATTAATTAAAGTTGTCAATTTAGTTCCATCAGGCCTACATCGTTGGAACATTAAAATGACATACTGGCCATAACTTCGTAAAATTAACGTGGACAGCATTCCAGACTTAAATGGGCTGCACTCCATGTTTTGATCGGCTGCCTTTACTAGCTTACTGAAGGATACTGATTTACTGTCAGGCAAAGTTAAATATATAAATCTTTCTGAGTCTACACTAGTAGTACTTGATAGCCTACAGTTCTCGCAGTCATGCTGCCATTGATAAGAAAGGCCAAATAGATAATCTACATCTACACCCTCATCTTGCAATACATCAAGCATATACATTAAAAACTCCTGACAATCCTGCTGAATATTTTCAGAGAATTCTGTTTGACCTGAACATTCGTCTAACAGAAAACGAATTTCAGACACACTTTCTACTCTCGTTGTATCAGCACTACAATTCTCTAACACAGAATTCAGCAAACAGCATAAACTTTGTTCTGAATTGATCACAATCTGTTCTTTGAAAGTCTCTTGTGAAAAGAGAACATTAACAACTACATTAGCATAGCAGTTGACACCAGAACTATTTTCAAATTTAAAACCAACAACATTTTCAACAGAATTCATTTTATTCCTGCTTACAATTTTGGGTTCATCGACTTTTGGTCTTTTTGCTACAACCTCCCTACTATTACTGATATTTCTTCGTTTCCGGCCTACCACACGTTTCTCAAACAAAGGATATTGAGGCAAATGTGGTGCATACTCTCTTCTTAACCTATTGTATTCCTTAACACAATCTAGATCCGCACAAATGTTTGTGACAATGCTACATAAGCCATACCCTCTTTGAATAGAGAACTGCCAATATTCACTAAAGCAGTGTCTACACTTAAACCTTGCGATTTATGAATTGTCACCGCATATGCCAAGCAAACAGGAAACTGCTTACGGCGAACATATAAGTCTTTAACAAGCAAAAACCTAGCAGAGCAACAACCAATTAGCTGTACTTCCTCAATGCCATCAAATTTAATTTTTAAAAATTCAATTCCATCTCTACTTCTGTATTTCTCAAAATCAACAACATTACCAATTGATCCATTTACCAGACCTCTTTCAACATGTAAATTCCTTCTCAAAATGATTCGGCAATTTAAGCACACATTCAAAGTCTTTTCAAAACCCGCAGTTTTAGATATAGTCTTCTCTAATGAATCCAATTTAGATTTCAAATTCTCAGACAAAATAATTGTTGCTCCCATATGCTCTATTTTGTCATTAGCTTCCAGTTTCACAATCTCTTGTTTTTCTAAATTCAACATTTTGTTGTTGAAGATGGAACATTCTGCAAGAGTTGGCATCAAACATATTCCAGATTTCTTCACAGTAATTTTCTGAAAAATATCCTCTGGCAAAACGTCTTCTTCTGGATATAAATTTGACAGTAAGCGTGCATGTAAAGCTTCTTTACCACGCTCAGTCACTTTCCCGATTCTAACATCTTGCAGAATATTCTTGTAATCTTCGTCCTTCGCCTGACGCATATTTTCACGCAGCTCAGCATAACTGAAGTTTAACCAAATGTTAACGTTGCCAATGCTCCCTAGGCACTTCTTGGTATCTTCATGTGTAAGCAGTTTAAACACTGGTTGTCTTTTCACTGGTGTCAGCTGCAGAAGATCACCAAAAACAATGATGTGTTTGCCACCGAATAACACATCATACTCTGTTTTAAGAACTTCCTGCATTCTCAAATGCACAAAAGCAAGCATGACATTGGAAACCATGCTTACTTCGTCAATGATAAGAAGTTTCATCTTCTTCAGGACTCTAGATACTTCACAACAAGCATCTCCAGATAACTTGTGGTATTGTAATTTGTTATCATGCTCCACTGGCAGCATCAGTAACCGATGCAAAGTAATCCCTTTAATGTTATGAGCTTCCAGTCCAGTTGGAGCGGTCACAACACAAGACAGCGATGACTCAGTCCTTTTCTGCAGATAACATGAAATTGCTTTAATAAGGAAAGGTTTTCCAGTTCCTGCTTCTCCACTCACGTACAGTCGGACAGGCTTCAACGACGTACATGAGCACTCTTCCTTCTCATGACCTAATCCATGCTCAATTTGGTTGGTAACTTCGTCATATATTTTACTCTGCTCAACGTTAAGTTGTCTTTCCAATTCTTCTAAGTTAACCGCATCCTTCTGAGCATGTGCCATGGCTCTTTCCACTTCAATCATGGCAGTGGCAGCTTAATTTTCAATAACTGGTTCTCCTAGTGGATCCTGACTCAATGAAACAGAACTCTGACTGTCCTGAGAACTGTCTCTAGCAATCTCGGCTGCAATTGTTGCTTCCTGCTCAATTTATGTATTCAACATTTTTAGATATTTTGGAAAAACAGGACATTCTATGGACTCCTTGGCTGCATTGAAAGAGTCTTCGTAACAGAGGAAATCCCCAAGAAGTTCCTCTTCTGCACGCCAAGGCTTGAAAAGTTGCAAAAGAGCTAAATAGAAAAACTCTTTTCTTTCGGGAGATTCGCAATCCAATTTTCGATGATTTATCAATTGACATTTTTTTTGCTTGACCAGACATCCCTCACTTCCAATTACAGCATACACTCCTTTATCAATAGCTTCTTTGATGTTCCTCTTGAAAACGTAATTTTGAAGAACATCATACAGACAAGCATTCTCCAGGTGACTGCTTCTATTTGGATAATATGTATCCAACATGTTGCTCTTCAAAATATCTGTACTGTTTGGCTCCTTCTCCGCCAAATACTCAATTTCCCGTACAGGTTTCAGAACTCGATTACGTGTTGCAGCAAGACCAAGACTCGCCCAAATGATACTCCTAGATTTGGCATAGAGACTTGCTGAAGATAACCGGTCAGAAGATTCGTAAGCTCCGATTTCTCGATGCGACATCTTCAGACTGAAACTGTACAACTTCTTACTGAGGCTCTTTTCATGGGAAATATCCTCCCACATATCCTTCAGTTCTGTCGTTTCTTTTTTGGTGATGTAAGACGTCACATACTGAGCCACAGCCATACAGTTGTCAGCCACAAACTGTATATCCATGTTAGCATTCCACATGGACAAAATCACTGGGTTGTAGTCATTGATGTACTTGGACTCTTCGTTTCTTTTCAAATTGTATGTGTTTTTGGGTGATTTCCTCGTCACATTATGTCGCAGCGAAGACATCAAATTGTTAACTCTTCCTTTTGATATCACCGACCGTGGAAATGCAAAACGACATTTGGTGTAGTACTTGTCCTTGTTTCTGAATTTACGACGACAGTACTTTCCACAACGATGGCTTTGAAACCGTAAAACTTGTTCTCTTAGACTTTTGTCTTCGTTTGTCTTTGGAACAGCACATGTAGCATACTGTTCTATGAAACTCATCACTAAGTCATCCGGATCTGTTCCAAATTTGGGTGCATCTTTGATCCATAGCAGCATATGTATATGAGGAGCACCTCTTGCTTGATACTCCTTTCTCCAGAAGAAATCCAAAACCTCTCCAAGAGGTGGATTTTTCTTGTTCGTGATGAAAGACATCATAGCTTCAAATCTATGATTAAAGTACCTGCATACATTCACTGGATCCAAAGAGCACAGTTCTCCGGGTGTCTTGAATTCAATATTTTCAATGTTTCCATTTACCTCTCGTAGAAATTCAAGTAAGTCTTCCCAGCCATACTCAGCACAGTATGAGGAACCATGTGGGAGTTCCTAAATTCCTCAGCATACATTTTAAGTCACCATGATGGCGGTACCAATACTCATTAGTACCACGCTGACAAGCCATGAGATTAATCAGGAGAGAATCCAAAATACTGTCTTGCACATTGACTTTATCCATAAAGTCCCTTGCCGAGATATTTCGCAGTTGTACACCACTTTTCAAGATGTGTTTCACTGCATAAGACAATCCAGAGAGATCACTTTCAAACAGTAGATGAAATAAATAGGGAATGCATTGTCGAAACCTAGGATCTTCTGTATACAATCGTAAAGTCCGGTATTCTGAAGCTGGAATTTGAACAGGTCGCTCATCATATCGTCCTCCTCGACCTGTGGGAAATAACTGTGGGAAACATCGAGCTTCCAAACTTTCCTCCCAAACACTAATGGGACTCCCTTTGGCTTGTTTCATTTGAAACAACTCAATAGCATTCCCCATGACTTCCTTGGAATGCAAAGGATGAACACTATAATGTTCATATATTTCTTCCTTTTTAGAGCCTTCTACTTTCTCAATTTGTCCAGGACACAAATCGCTGTCCTCTTCTTCACTTACTTCCTCTTCTGCAACACATACATTCTTGTAGTACATATTATTTTTTATCAAATACAATGTTGCCTTTTTGACTTTCCTAACATCCACTAAATCTTGCCAGATTTTCTTACTCTTTGTCGGAACACCATTAACTATGATAACCAGAGGTTCCTCTTCCACTTTCTCTACTCCAATTGTATTAATGTTTTTCTTCAAATCCTAAGGCAAATAAACAACCCTTCCCTTTAATCCTCTCTGTAAATCAGATGGAGGCAACTTCCCTGTCTTTGGCTCCATTCGTACAATAGCCTGGAAGGGATGGACACTTTGAATCAAAATAGATTCATAAGTATTTAAATCCTTCAATTCAGAAGGAATGTCATCTAATTCCAGATTATTATAAACCGCTCTAGCAGGCATCTGGTTTTGGTTTAATTTGTTATAGCAATAAGTACACATACGTTGGTCCGCTCCCAAATCAAAACAATTTTCTACCATCAAGTATGTGGCAAAATCCTTCCATTCACTATTGTTTTCCATATCACTTTTTGCATATATATCCACTAACTTAGTCTGATTCTTATAATAAGTCCGTCGACAACACACACAAGTGAAATTAGGCCTCTCACTTGAATAAAAAATGTTATTAACCACTATTACCAAACAGTAAATCAATAACAGTAAGAATTAGATTCAACAATGCTATAAAAATGAATAAAATAAAAAAATATACCGATTTGAAGCCACCCATATGTAGGTGGGACTCTTCAGAGTGCCAGGAGCCTTTACGAATCGGTATTTTACCATCAAAAACAATTTCACCGATTCGACCACCTACATCGAGCCGTAAGTGTGCATGCATTTGATTTCAAACAAAGTTTTAAAACCTTTTATGTAAAACAATTATACACCTACATTCATGGGGAACTGACTTAAAATGCCCTAATACACATCAAAATGTTTTTTTAAGATACTTGCACCTTTTTTTAAATAACTTTTAACATGGCAATGTAACTCAAACAATCATAATGAAAATTTTACAGGCACACATAGGGCCGTATTTACAAGGGCCTTGCAGCACGGGGAAAGTGACTTCAAATGACCAGACACACATGGGGACGTATTTACAAGGCCCTTGTACCCGAAGGAAGTGACTTGAAATTGCTAAGCACACATAGGAGGGTATTTACAATGCCCGTGCAACACTTATGCATCATTTTCTTTTAACATGGCTATGTAACTCAAACAATTAATCATTCCTATGGGCTTTGAAGCCCATAGGAATGATTAGGCATTACCGATTCAGTATTTACCATATCGGTAATTAAAGAATTCACAAGGGTGCAGGGGGTATCACTTTGACACCCTCTGGCACCCTCAAAACTGGCACAGGTGCCATGTGGCAGGCATACCTGCCCTAAGGGCAGGTCTGCCTTTCACATGACATAGGTGTGCATGCACACATGTGCATGCACACCGGAATCGGTATTTTACCATGGAGTTTGATTTCATGCTAAAATACAGATTCGTTAGCCTTTGAGACTCAGAAGAGTCCCCCCTACAAAGCAAATTTACAGAATCGGTAAAATTACTGATTCGGTATTTTACCGAACCAATAATTTTTCCGATTCTGTAAATGTAGATTTACCTACATGTGGCCTTGGATTTAGGCCCCTACATACCGATTGGCCATTTACCGGTCGGAAACGGCCGAAATCGGCCGTAACCGGTCGGTAAATGGCCTGAAACGACCACCTACATCGGGCCCTAAGTGTGCATGCATTTGATTTCAAAAAAAGTTTTTAAACCTTTTATGTAAAACAATAATACACCTACATTCATGGGGAACAGACTTAAAATGCCCTAATACACATGAAAACGTTTTTTTAAGGAACTTGCACCTTTTTTTCAAAACCTTTTAACATGGCTATGTAACTCAAACAATCAAAATGAAAATTTTCCAGGCACACAACGGGGGCGTATTTACAAGGGCCTTGCACTACGAGGAAAGTGACTTCAAATGACCAGACACACATGGGGACGTATTTACAAGGCCCTTGAACCCGGGGGAAGTGACTTGCAATTGCTAAGCACACATAGGAGGGTATTTACAATGCCCGTGCAACACTTATGCATCATTTTCTTTTAACATGGCTATGTAACTCAAACAATTAATCATTCCTATGGGCTTTGAAGCCCATAGGAATGATTAGGCATTACCGATTCGGTATTTACCGAATCGGTAATTAAAGAATTCACAAGGGTGCAGGGGGTATCACTTTGACACCCTCTGGCACCCTCAAAACAGGCACAGGTGCCATGTGGCAGGCATACCTGCCCTAAGGGCAGGTCTGCCTTTCACATGACATAGGTGTGCATGCACACATGTGCATGCACACCGGAATCGGTATTTTACCATGAAGTTTGATTTCATGCTAAAATACCGATTCGTTAAGGCCTTTGAGACTCAGAAGAGTCCCCCCTACATAGCAAATTTACAGAATCGGTAAAATTACCGATTCGGTATTTTACCGAACCAATAATTTTTCCGATTCTGTAAATGTAGATTTACCTACATGTGGCCTTGGATTTAGGCCCCTACATACCGATTACACATGAAAACGTTTTTTAAGGAACTTGCACCTTTTTTTCAATAACTTTTAACATGCACAGCTCCTATATACATACACACCTTGTCAGTACTAATACTTTACATTATCTACAATTAAAATTGGTAAAAGAATCCAAAATCGCCTTTGAAAGCAGAATGCAAACACTTGACGCAAAACATCATTTTAAATACACAGCTGACTTTCTTAGTTACGCAAAAAAGCATAACACTCTTTATCTAAAATATATAATCGATAACTCACCTTTACAAATTCTTTTTGAAATTCAAAACAGACTCAGAAACACACCAATTATTCTTTAGCAGAATTAAAGGTATGCACTCCAGAGGCTGGAACCAACAAAGGCACTGAAACGCTGATATTCATCACACATATCTCTCATGTCAGCCAATCAAAACTCTTCCCTCACTTTTTTCAAATCAACACCCTTCCCCCCTCTGCCCTTTCTACCTCTTTTCCATAGCAACTACCGCCTGCCAGACCTGTCATGTTCACAAGTTCACACAACAATGTTTCAAATGAACTCTGAACTCTCAGTACACCTGCTAATCCACTGCAATCTTTCATAACAACATTTTTAAATAACCATTCAAAATACATCTTTCAAAGTACACATCCATGCACCCTAACTTTCTGTTTTCAGCAATGGAAATACACCAATCACTGCTAATGAATCATTTGCACTTAAACTCCACAGTTTTTTACATTACAAACTTCACTATTTCAACTGCCATTTCATTCCCTCACTTCATCTGACTGCAGCAAAAACTCCTCTAGCCATGTTTTCAGTCTGGATTCTTGGACATAGCTACATCCACTGGGCTCACAGGTATGCTGATAACAGAAATTTACACAACCTCAATTTACAAAATGTGGAAATCAAATGGATTGGTCGAAGAGGATTGAAATGTCACCAATTGATACCATTGGTGAAAACCTTTTTACATTTGCCAACCCCTGACCTCATAATAGTGCACTGTGGAGGAAACGATTTGGGCACTTTGACTGGGGTAGGTCTGGAAATGCTCCTAAAAGACACCTTTGAGCAATTGATGACACTTTTCCCTCAAACTGCCTTGGTATATTCCAATATATGCCAAAGACAAAAATGGAGGTGGTCCAATCAATTTTGTCCACAAATTGAGAAATTGAGGAAGCATGTAAATAAGTCTGTTTCAGCTTACATGAGGGACCATGGAATGGGCTGCATCTACAACAATAACTTGCGTTACTATATGCAAGATATCTACAGAGGAGATGGCGTGCATTTCTCAGATGAGGGGAACAGAGTTTTCATACTAAATTTAAGAATGTGTATTGGTTCCTACTTATAAGTTTCTAGAACTTACACAGAACCCAAAAGCTCTTTTCAGAGCTACCTTAACTTAGTTTACTCTTTTGAAATTTCGAATATACCTTTTTTCTCTTATTTTCACTTATATTCGCTTCCCGGTTCGCTACCCAGTTCGCGTACCGGCAGCTAACCACGCGAAAAAATCAATTTTTTTTTCTCTACATATATGAGCCTCCTCAGCCACCCTCAGAAAACTTAGGGAGACAGGATACGTCTAAAGTACCCCAATCTACCCATTCTGAACATTATTTACCCTCCATCTTGTATCTCAATTCTACCGAAACACAAAATGGAGGACTCCCGTAACGCTGCAGGTTCGCGTACCGGGAAACGCACTGACAAGCACTCGCTCAAAAAAGGTGGGAAAGTAATTTACAGAAAAACCACTAGAGACACTTTCACCAATTAAACATTAGCTCATACTACATACCAATCCCTACCATTTTCACAAATTTCGTTGGAATACCATTTAGCCATTTAGCATGTAAAACTCTCTAAAATCCCTGAGGTAAATTACTTCACAAAACTTATCGGAAGTGTTGGAAATGACAACCAATTAAAATATTACTTTCAATTTCTACTATTATATCATGACATTTGATTGGTTATGTACCTGAATATATATCAACAAAGAGAGAGAAACACAGCCATTTAGACTACTACTTCGTGAAGTGCATAACAACTAAAAATCAACTGATAACTTCAAGTTATTTTTAAAAGGTAAGATATTATTTTTAAAACTGAAGTATGTTCTGTACTGAAAGCTAATTAGAAAAACATTTTCTGACAGTTATATTCTATCACTCTGTAATACTTATAGAATAAAATAAACTTCTCTGTTTTAGTTATGGCAGGGCCAGTCCAAGGATTTGCAAGGCCCTGGTCTAAAAGGGAACGTGCGCGAGGCCCCCTCCAATTTACATAAGTAGCCCCTTGCAAGGAGAACATTCACAGACACTGTGGGGGCCCCATTGTCCAGCATTTTGACGCCCCCACAGTTTTAACTTTTAATCCACACGCATTTCTCACACCTTCATAGGTGTGAGAATTGATTGTGGTCTAAAAGTTAAAACTGAGGGTGCGGCAAAATGCTGGACAATGGGCCCCCCACAGTATCTACGAATGGTCTCCTTGCAATTGAGGGAGCGTCTCCTTCTCCCTCCCCTATACCTCCTGACACCATCCATGAGAGGCCCAAGGAGGGAGCCCCCTCCAATAGACCTTAATTGCAGGCGACACCTTTCTTTGTGATAGATCTCCAGGAAAACAAAAGGACACATCACCAGTGCGTGGCCCCATGCCGGTGGGCTGAGTGCGAGGCCCTGAGCGGCAGCCCACGCTCCCCATGCCTAGCGCCGGCCCTGAGACTTCTCTAGTATAATTCAGAATTGACTAAGAGTTTATTTGATCATTTTCTTCATATTTCTACTTCCAATTTGATACCATACACTGCCCAAAGAAAAAAACACTGTTTAAATAACCAAACTGCCTGTCTGTACTGAAACCCAACAGTGCCCTATCTGTACTGATATATTTTTTAAAAATTCATTTTTCAGAATACAAAATGGAAGGACAAGAAAATAACTTGAAAATTGAAACAGAAACACAAAAGGAAACGGAAGTTGACCAGGATTTCTATGACGATACAATAAACAATGAACTTGTGCAATGTGTAGATGCAGTAGATTTTCTACTGGAAAATGAAGAAAAAAATTATCATGATTTTTTACAATTTCTTTTAAATTTTGAAAAACAATCTGAATAATACATTTTTATTTCTTAATTCAAAAATTGTTTGACACATTATTTATTTTTATATGTATATTGTAAACTAGTAGCAAATTGATTATAACGTGAAGTCAGACTTTAAATATACTGTGCAACTTTTTGGTGTTACATACTAACTTTGTTCATAGTTACTTCCTTTCTCCCACTATATAATCCCCAATGTGTATTTAACATCTCTTTATCATCTCCTGCCTCCATGTTGTTTCGGCTTTCCAGACAGACTATGGTATGAATTCCATATACCACAATAACTTCTTTAACAACAGGCAAGATATCTACAAAGGAGACGGCGTTTATTAATTTATAGACTCTACATTGGTACCTACATGTTGCTACGTAAATAAAAAAAACAACAAAAAAAACAACAAAACGAACAATTGATAAACATACAATAAGTTAAAAGTTAATCATTCTTGTTTCCTTATAGTATGCTCCCCAGACCGCTTTCCGGTACGCGAACCGGGCGCACCCCACGAAAAAACTTTTTTTTAATTTTTTTGCACGGCGGGGCCCTTTTAAAGCCTCCACATCAAACCTAGGGGGTCAAGGAGAATCTACTATGCCCCCTTATGGGCATTTGCCCCTTTGTTCTGGCCTCCTCTTGTCTCTCGATCCTACCGAGAGACAAGATGGCGGCCGCTACGGACTGTTTAGAATGTTGACAGACACCGGAGAGCCAATCAGCTTCGCTTCGCAAAGCTCCGTTACGCGAAAAGTACGCGAACTGGTGCGCTATCCGGGACACTGTCACAGATATATCTGTTTTTTTAAACGTTAATTTCTCAAAATCCACTGGAGCACATATATTGAGACCCAGCAAAGGCACATCGGGCTAACAGTCCCTACAATTTTGCCAAGTTTCATGCAAATCCATTCAGCTGTTCGAGCTAAAAGTGAGGCCAAACGCCCTATGGAAAAATGAATGGGAAAAACGCGTTTTGGGACCCCCCTTTTTTCTCGGCTCCCCCTTGACGACCCCCCCAAATTTTCAGGGGCTGATCAGAAACAAAATGTGCCATTTTCCTGAAAATTTCAGCCGATTCCGTTCACAAACGCCAAAGTTATTAGACATAGAATTTTCAAAAGTTCCATAGAGAAAAAATCCTAAATATATATACCTACTGGTGACCGCTATATATATATATATATAGATATATATATAGATATATATATATATATATATATATATATATATGTATTACCTACTGGCGGTCGCCAGTAGGTAGTTATAGTTAGGATTTTTTTCAATGTTAAATCTCAAAATTCTATTTTGAATAACTTTGGCGCTGGTTGACGAATCTGCCTGAAAATTTCCTCAAAATGGCCTCGTTGAGCTCCGGTCCTTCCCAGAAAGTTTGGGGGGGCTGCGTCAAGCAGGGGCCGAGATAAAAGGGGGGTCCCAAAACGCGTTTTCCCCATGTTAATTTCCATAGGGCGGTCAACCTCACTTTTAGCCCGAATGGCTGAATGGATTTACACCAAACTTGGCAAAATTGTAGGGACTGGTAGCCCGATGTGCCTTTGCTATGTCTCAAGATATGTGCTTCAGTGGATTTTGAGTAATTTAGGTTCAAAAAAATATATATATCTATGGCAGCGCCCCGGTACGCGCACCGGGGCGCGTATCGGGCGCGCTACGCGACTTGGGCACGGAATGCTGATTGGCTGTCGGGTGTCTGTAAACATTCTAAACAGTCCGGAGCGGCCGCCATCTTGTGTCTCGGTAAGATCGAGACATGAGAGGTGGCCAAAACAAAGGGGGAAATGACCATAAGGGGGCAGAGTAGACCCTCCCTGACCCCCTAGGTTTGATGTGGGGGCTTTAAAAGAAAAAAAAGTAATTTTTTTTCGATTGTTTGCAGGGGGAGCGCCCGGTACGCGCACCGGAAAGCGGACCGGGGAGCGTACTATGGGGAAAAAAGAATGATAGACTTTTCAAATATTGTATGTTTATTAATTGTTCTTTTTGTTGTTTTTTTTTTGTTTTTTATTTAAGTACCAACATGTAGGTACCAATGCAGAGTCTAAAATTTAATATACACTTTCTCCTTTGTAGATATCTTGCATGTTCTTACAGAAGTTATTGTGGTATATGGAATTCATACCATAGTCTGTCAGGAAAGCAGAAACAATATGGAGGCAGGAGATGATAAAGAGATGTTAAATACACATTGGAGATAATATAGTGGGAGAAAGGAAGTAACTATGAGCAAACTTACTATGTAAGACAAAAAAGTTGCACAGTATATTTTAAGTCTCACTTTATATTATATCTTTTTGGGTACTATTTCATAATTTACATATAAAAAAAATAATGTCTCAAATAATTTTAACTTTTTAAATTTAAATTTATTGTTGTGATTTTTCAAAATCTAAAAGAATTTGCAACATTAATTCATCAAGTATGTCCTCCTTTTCATTCCATGATTCAATTTCTTCAACACATTTAATGAGGTCTTGGTCTACAGTGTCATCCAAAAAGTCTATTTCTTCTTTGTCTTCCTTAGGATTGTTTTCCATATTAATTTGAAATGAAATATTATTTTCATTTTGTTGTGCTTCCACTTTCTTGCTGTAAATTGCATAAAAAAATAATATATCAGTAGAGATAGGGCAATGTTGGGGTTAAGTTCAGACAGGTACTTGTGAGTTTTTAACAGTGAAGTTATCTTTGGGCAGTGTATGGTTTCAGGCAGGAAGTAGAACTATTAAAAAGTGCCTGTGATGAAGCCTAAGTAAATTCATAATTATACCAGAGAAGCCTAACTCAATCAATAATTTAAATAAATTAGCCTTTCTCAATGTCTAACTCTTACAGAGGGACAGTATATAACTATCTGAAAACGTTTTCCCAAATTAACTTAAAGTGCATAACATAGTTCTCCTTTCAAATTAACAACTTACCTTCTTCAAAGTAGTTGAAGTTTTCTGTGAATTTTTTTTCCAAATGTACCTTAGGTAGTGTTAGTCAAAATGGCTGTGTTTCTGTCTCATTTTTCATATATATTCATGTACTTAACCAATCAAATGTCAGCACATAAAAGTACAAAATGTAAGTAACATTTTAATTGGTTGAAAATTCAAACAGTTTCATATGTGTTTTTGTCATGTAATTTACCTCAGGATATTTAGACAGGGCTACAGTCCAAATGACTCAATGGAATACCACCAAATTTGGGTAAATGGTAGGGACTGCTATGTAGTAGGGCGTATTCTATATTTGGTGTAAGTGTCTCCAGTGGTTTTACTGTAAATTACTTTCCCACCAGCCCACCAGGTACCTCCAGTATGCGCCAGGGAGCTTCGTTGCAGAGAGGTGTTCAGAGGCCATGCCCCTGTTTGCAAAATTCTGCAACACAGCCCCCTGGCGCATACTGG